>NC_052147.1:282462520-282504426 GCF_902713615.1 Scyliorhinus canicula
TGGGGGGCCGGGGGGGGGTGGAGATGGGCGGGGGGGGGGGTGGTGGAGATGGGCCGGGGGGGGGGGGGGGTGGTGGAGATGGGCCGGGGGGGGGGGGGGGGGAGATGGGGGGGGGGAGAGATGGGGGGGGGGAGATGGGCCGGGGGGGGGGGGGGGGGAGATGGGCCGGGGGGGGGGGGGGGGAGATGGGCCGGGGGGGGGGGGTGGAGATGGGCCGGGGGGGGGGGGGGGGGAGATGGGCCGGGGGGGGGGGGGGGGGGAGATGGGCGGGGGGGGGGGGGAGGAAGAGGGGGAAACACGACTCTGTTTATCAGAGAGATTGACTGATTTTTTTGAAACCCCCTCTTTTGATCCGAACCGGAATCAAAGCGAGTTTAAAGAGAGACAGAGAATTGAAAATTCAAAAGGGGGGAAATAACGAAGGAGAGAGAGAGGAAAATACACAAACAGGGGGGAGGGACCGCGGCAATTTTGTGGTCGAGTTTGCTCCAAAGTTTCTCTGTTTAAACCACAACAAGACGGAAACGGATAGTGTTAGTTACAATGTTATTGTGTCAATTACATTGTTACTCTCTGATACAATGTCACTGTATTAGATACACTGTTACTCCATTCGATACAATGTTACTCCTGGCAGATTTCCCCATTACTGTGTTGGCTACAATGTTACAAATTTGTTACCTTTCTCTCGCAGCGGGGTTTTCGCCTCCTCTTTGCTGACTTGTGTGATTATGGACGGGTTGTCCATGAGCTAAACCTTCTTTTTGAATTTAATAAAGTCGTCTTGTTTCTTTCCCCCCCTCCCTCCTCCCCAGAAAAAAAAATATTTAAAAAAAAATGGAGGAGGGGAGGGGGGGGAAGAGGAGAAAGCGCGGTTCAGAAACTCGCTCACAACATGGAAACCTTTCCTCGTCAGTTTCAAAGCGGAGGCACGAAACTAACATGGATCGTCGGGCGGTGACGGTTTCAAGGCGGCCCCCAAGGAGGGGTTTTTTTTGGGGGTGGGGGGAGGATTCGGCCGCGTTTCCAAATGCGAGGCTGGGCTGCTGAAGGCTCGGAAGGTTCCCCTCCCTCACTCACTCACTCCCTGCCTCCCTCCCTCAATCACTCCGTCCCTCAGTCACTCCCTCCTCTCCTCGTTCCCTCCCCTCACTACCCCGCCTCTTCCCGGCGATCCCAGGCTCCCCCTCTTCTTCGTCTTTTAAAAACAAAGTTGCGGAGCCTCCACCCTCGCCCCTCCGGAGGTTGTTTTGATGGGAGTTGGGAGTGGATGGCGTGGAGGGGGGAGCCTGGAAACGGCGGCACTGGAGCCCCCGGGTTTAGGGGTCGTCTCCAAAGCGCCGTCTCCGGCTGAAAGAAGCAGAAATTCCGTCCTGCCTGTCATCGCAGGAGAGGAAACACCATTTTTATTTTTATTTTTTTGCCACAGATGTAACATCAGAGTTTTGAAATGAGGGAGGCACGAAGAGAACCGGATTTTACAGCCTGTCGGACTGTTTCCCCACCATGTGTGAGCTTGGTGTTTCCCTTCACTTAATAATTTTCATTATCTTTATTATTGTCACAAGTTATTGTCACATTATTATTGTCTCACTGCAATGAAGTTAGTGTGAAAATCCCCTAGTCGCCGCACTCCGGCGCCTGTTCGGGTACACAGAGGGAGAATTCAGACTGTCCAATCCACCTAACAACGCGTCTTTGGGGACTTGTGGGAGGAAACCCACGCAGACACGAGGAGAACGTGCAGACTCCGCACAGACAGTGACCCAAGCCGGGAATCGAACCTGGGACCCTGGCGCTGTGAAGCAACAGTGCTAACCACTGTGCTGCCCCAGCAGTGTTCCCCCCCCCCCCCCCCCCGATATGTGGACAAGCTGCACTCAGCACCACAAGGCACTTGGAGAGGTACCACCAGCGCTGCCTTCGCGAGACTCTCCCACTCCATTGGTAAGAAAGGTGGTCTAACTGCGGCATCCTGTCCCAGGACTACCCGCCTGGCATCGAGGTGCTAATCGGTAACAGTGGTCAGCACAATTGCTTCACAGCTCCAGGGTCCCAGGTTCGATTCCCAGCTTGGGTCACTGTCTGTGCAGAGTCTGCACATTCTCCCCGTGGGTTTCCTCCGGGTGCTCCGGTTTCCTCCCACAAGTCCTGAAAGACGTGCTGTTAGGTGAATTGGACATTCTGAATTCTCCCTCTGTGTACTCCATTGCAGTGTTAATGTAAGCCTACTTGTGACATTAATAAAGATTATTATTATTAATCGCTAAACGCCAGATCCGCTGGGTGGGGCATTTTGATCGTGTGTCTGGCATCAAACTCCCAAAGCAACCGTTCCACTCTGAACTCGATCACAGCAGGTGATTCCTCGGAGGGCAGTGGAAACACTTCAGGGAGGTCCTCAAAGCATCTCTAAAGAGGTCAAACATTCCCATCGGCTCACGGGAGAGCCTGTGACTGACCAGAACAGAGAAGTCCCGTTCGGGAAGGAGCTGAACACACCGAGAGACTTTACCAGGAACGTGCGGGGGTGAAGTAGAGGGGTCAGAGTGAGGACACAAATCACCAAATAACCCACTCATCACAACCCACAGTTGGCAGAATCTGCAGATCACTCATTGGACTCCTCAACCATCTGCGAAGCCACCAAACTGGAATGGGAGAAGGTCACCCTCGATCCCGAGGGACTGCCTAAGATTGCAAGACTTGCATATGGTCATATTCCCCTGTCCTTTCCCCAGAATCTTTATGTTGAGCACTTAATCATTAGTACTGTCATTACTCATTACACATTAGCTACCTCAGCTAATCTGCTCACAGCAAGCTCCCACGACGATCCCTCCCACCCGGCTTATTCACTGTTCCATCGGGCAGGAGATACAAAAGTCTGAGAACAGCTTCTTCCCCGCTGTTACCAGACTCCTAAATGACCCTCTTATGGACTGATCTGATCTCTTTACACATCTTCTCTACTGAGTAGTACTACACCCCTGTATGCTTCACCTGTTGCCTGTGTCTATGTATTTACATTGTCTATTTTATGTTTGCACTATATATTTTCTTTTCATTTACGGAATGATCTGTCTGAGCTGCTCGCAGAACAATACTTTTCACTGTACCTCGGTACACGTGACAATAAACAAATCCAATCCAATGAAATCAGCAATTTTGGCATACAGGTACACAGGTCCCTGAAGACAGATGATCAAGTAGACAAGATTGTTAAGAAAGCATAATGGGGCAGCACGGTGGCCTAGTGGTTAGCACAGCTGCCTCACGGCGCTGAGGTCCCAGGTTCGATCCCGGCTCTGGGTCACTGTCCGTGTGGAGTTTGCACATCCTCCCCGTGTCTGCGTGGGTTTCGCCCCCACAACCCAAAAATGTGCAGAGTAGGTGGATTGGCCACGCTAAATTGCGCCTTAATTGGAAAAAATAATTGGGTAATCTAAATTTATTTTAAAAAAAGCATAATGGAATGCTCACCTTCATTGGCAGAGGTACAGAATATAATAGTAAGGATATAATGTTGGAATTGTACAAAACACTGGTGAGGCCATAACTGGAGCAGTGTGTGTGGTTCTGGTCACCACTTTACAGGAAGGACGTTGTTGCTCTGGAGAGAGGGCAGAGGAGGTTTACAAGAATGTTGCCAGGGTTAAAAAAGTGTGGCTACGAGGAGAGATTGGAGAGGTTGGGATTATTTTCCATGGAACGAAGGAGGCTGAGGGGTGACTTCATTGAGGTGAACTAAAATTATGAGGGGAGGAGAGGGCGTGGCCTGGATAAAATTGTTTCATCCGGTGGAGAATTCTAGAACCAGGGGACGTAGATGAGTGACAGAAGGTGTAGTGGGGACATGAGGAAGAACTTTTTGACGCAGAGGGTGGTGGGACTCAGGAATTCGCTGCCCGAGTTGGTGGTGGAGGCAGAGACCCGAAACTCTGTTTAAAAGGTACCTGGATCTGACGGCACGGTGGCGCAGTGGTCAGCACTCCTGTCTCACGGCGCCAACGTCTCAGATTCGACCCGGGCCCTGGGTCACTGTCCGTGTGGAGTTTGCTCATTGGATTGGATTGGATTTGTTTATTGTCACGTGTACCGAGGTACAGTGAAAAGTATTTTTCTACGAGCAGCTCAACAGATCATTAAGTACATGGGAAGAAAAGGGAATAAAAGAAAATACATAATAGGGCAACACAAGATATACAATGTAACTACATAAACATCGGCATCGGTTGAAGCATACAGGGTGTAGTGTTAATGAGGTCAGTCAATAAGAGGGTCATTTAGGAGTCTGGTGACAGTGGGAAAGAAGCTGTTTTTGAGTCTGTTCGTGCGTGTTCTCAGACTTCTGTATCTCTTGCCCGATGGAAGAAGTTGGAAGAGTGAGTAAGCCGGGTGGGAGGGATCCTTGATTATGCTGCCCACTTTCCCCCGGCAGCGGGAGGTGTAGGTGGAGTCAATGGATGGGAGGCAGGTTCGTGTGATGGACTGGGCGGTATTCACGACTCTCTGAGGTTCCTTGCGGTCCTGGGCCGAGCAGTTGCCATACCAGGCTGTGATGCAGCCCGATAGAATGCTTTCTATGTTGGTAAGGGTTAATGTGGACATGCCGAATTTCCTTAGTTTCCTGAGGAAGTATAGGTGCTGTTGTGCTTTCTTGGTGATAACGTTAACGTGAGTGGACCAGGATAGATTTTTGGTGATGTGCGCCCCTCGGAATTTGAAACTGCTCACCATCTCTACCTCGGCCCCGTTGATGCTGACAGGGGTGTGTACAGTACTTTGCTTCCTGAAATCAATGACCAGCTCTTTAGTTTTGCCGGCATTGAGGGAGAGATTGTTGTCGTTACACCACTCCACTAGGTTCTCTATCTCCCTCCTGTATTCGGACTCGTCGTTATTCGCTATCCGGCCCACTATGGTCGTATCATCAGCAAACTTGTAGGTGGAGTTGGAACCAAGTTTTGCCACGCAGTCGTGTGTGTACAGGGAGTAGAGTAGGGGGCTAATTACGCAGCCTTGCGGGGCACCGGTATTGAGGACTATTGTGGAGGAGGTGTTGGTGTTCATTCTTACTGACTGTGGTCTGTTGGTCAGAAAATCGAGGATCCAGTTGCAGAGTGGAGAGCCAAGGTAATTTAAATTTATTTTTAAAAAGGTACCTGGATCTGCACCAGGTATTGTAAGCTACAGGGCTGTGGACTGAGTGCAGGAAGGTGGGATTAGAATAGGCACCTGGGTGTCCTCCGGCTAGCATGGACAGGATTGGCTGAATGGCCTCATTCTGAGCTGTAACTTTTCTATGATTCTAAGTCAGAAGGAAGTGGGATTGAATTCCACTTCAGACACTTCAGTTGATAATCCAGACTGACTTTCACAGCATCAATACCGAGGGAGTGCTGCACTGTCGACAGTGCCAGTTTTTAAATGAGATGGTAATCTGAGACTCTGCCTACCCGTACAGGGGTAATGTGCACGTTCCCTGACACTATTCCAAAAAAGACCAGGATCCTGTCCCTCAACCAACCTCTGCTCACTGTCACGCTGCTGGTCGTGGGAGCTTGCTGTGAGCAGATTGGCTGACGTCTTCCCTACGTTACAACACTTTAAAAGTTCTTCATTGACTATAAACTGGATGTATTGAGGCTGCGAAAGGTGCTATATAAATGTAAGTCTGTCTTTTTAAAAAGCTGTGATGGATTCTGCTGCCATTGCTTGCTGCCCCAGGGAATTCCAAGCTACACGTTGTCCCTTTAAATTTTGGCGATGATGTTAAATTTATTCCCTCTCGTTAGCGACTTACTGAATTAGCTGCTCCTGATTTAATAAAGAGCGTCGTGATTGTGATTGAGCCTCAATATCAGATGTCCTCTTTTAATAGGAGAACATCGCAAATGTTGCAAATCTTTTTTTCTTTAAATAATTTTTATTGGAATGTTTTGAAAAATATATATCAACAGAACAATAATAACAATAACAATAATAAACACCCCCCGGCACCCGTAACAACGCATATGACAACCCCTCCCCCCAACCCCCCCCCCCCCAAACCCAATAAACAACAAAATAAATTAACAATAAGCAAATTAACTTAAACACTATCCCCCTAAACCCCCCCCCCCCCCTTTCCTCCCCTCCCCCCCCGGGTTGCTGCTGCTGCTGAACTAGTACCTTATCGTTGAGCCAGAAAGTCGAGGAAAGGCTGCCACCTCCTAAAGAACCCTTGTACCGACCCCCTCAGGGCGAATTTGACCCTCTCCAGCTGAATGAAGCCCGCCATGTCATTAATCCAGGTCTCCACGCTCAGAGGTCTCGCATCTTTCCACTGCAGCAAGATCCTCCGCCGGGCTACTTGGGACGCAAAGACCAAGACATCGGCCTCTTTTGCCTCCTGCACTCCCGGCTCCGCCGCAACCCCAAATATCGCGAGTCCCCAGCCTGGCTTGACCCTGGATCCCACAACCCTCGACACCGTCCTCGCCACCCCCTTCCAGAACTCCTCCAGTGCCGGGCATGCCCAGAACATATGGGCATGGTTCGCTGGACTCCCCGAGCACCTGACACACCTGTCATCGCCCCCAAAGAACCTACTCATCCTAGTCCCGGACATGTGGGCCCGGTGCAGCACCTTGAACTGGATGAGGCTAAGTGAAGAGGAGGAGTTCACCCTCTCCAGGGCGTACGCCCATGTCCCCTCCTCAATCTGCTCCCCCAGCTCCACGTCCCACTTAGCCTTCAGCTCCTTTACCGATGCCTCCCCCACCTCCTGCATCACCTGGTAGATGTCAGACACCTTCCCATTCCTGACCCACACCCCCGAAAGCACCCTATCCCTTACCCCCCGCGGGGGCAGCAAAGGGAACCCCTCCACCTGCCGTCTAGCAAACGCCTTGACCTGAAGGTACCTGAACATATTCCCCGGGGGGGAGCTCAAACTTCTCCTCCAGTTCACCCAGGCTCGCAAACCTCCCGTCAATGAACAGGTCTCCCAACTTGCAAATGTTGCAAATCTAAAATACAAGCAGAAAACACTGTTAATAATCAGCAGGGCGGACAGCATTAGTGGAGAGAGAAACAGCGTTAATGTTTTAGCTCGGGGGCAGCACGGTGACGCAGTGGGTTAGCCCTGCTGCCTCACGGCGCCGAGGTCCCAGGTTCGATCCCGGCTCTGGGTCACTGACCGTGTGGAGTTTGCACATTCTCCCCGTGTCTGCGTGGGTTTGGCATGTTCCTGTCCTCATTGCTCTTCTCCGAATGCATTCAGTTTCTCTGTTCTTTAGCTCTCCCCTAACCGATGTCTCTGAGCTCAGTAATCATCTGGGTGCCTTTTTTACGCACCGCCTCTCTGGCCTTGACATTCTTCCTCAAAGTAAGGTGACTGAAGCTCAATGTAACTCACGGCACTGGAGCCTAAATCGTGTTGAATTATGACTGAACAGCACATGCTGACATTAACCCACAGGTTTTCCAGCATCTGCAGGGGCTGAAAAGATACATGATAACTTGTGAGTGTCTAGAAAATTGCTCTGCCTTTAATCTTGCTCCCCACTTCCCCATCACTTTTAAAAAATAAATTTAGCGTACCCAATTCATTATTCCCAATGAAGGGGCACTTTAGCATGGCCAATCCACCTACCCTGCACATCTTTGGGTTGTGGGGGCGAAACCCACGCAGACACGGGGAGAATGTGCAAACTCCACACGGACAGTGACCCAGAGCCGGGATCGAACCTGGGACCCCGGTGCCGTGAGACCGCAGTGCTAACCACTGTTTAACAACCTGCTGTCTATGCCTATGAATTGCCCATTAAGGTGGCTGTAGAAAGCTAGTGTTCAGGATAAACACTATGGTATTGACTTACATACGGATATATGAACTAGGAACAGGAGTAGGCCACTCGGCCCCTCAAGCCTGCTCCGCCATTCAGTAAGATCATGGCTGGTCTGATTGTGATTTCAACCCCACAGTCCTGCCCAGCCCCGCTAACCTTTCACCCCCTTGTTGATCAAGGACCTATCCAGCTCGGCCCTAGAAATATTCACCCACTCTGCTTCCACTGTCATTTGAGGAAGAAAATTCCAGAGACTCGCGTCCCTCAGAGAGAACCAATTTCTCCTCATCCCCATCTTAAACAGGCGACGGCCTTTTTTTTTAAAGCAATGACCCTCGGTTCTACATTCTCCCTCAAGAGGAAATATCTCCTCTGCATCCTCACTGTCAATAGCCCTCAGGTTCAAAAACAGCTTCTTCCCCGCCGTTACCAGACTACTGAATGACTCTGAATTCACCTGAGGAAGGAGCTGCGCTCCGAAAGTTCGTGTTTGAAACTAACCTGTTGGACTTTAACCTGGTGTTGTAAGACTTCTTACTGTGCTCCCCCCAGTCCAACGCCAGCATCTCCACATCATGACCCTCTTATGGACTGATCTCTCCACACATCGTCTCTACTGAGTAGCACTACACTCCGTATGCTTCACCCGATGTCTGTGTCTGTGTATTTACATTTGGTATTTATCGTATGCCCTATGTTTTTTCATATATGGAATTATCTATTTGAACTGTACGCAGAATAATACTTTCCACTACCTTGGTACGAGTGACAATAATTCAAATCCAAATCCAAAATCTTATGTGTTTCGATCAAGTTGTTTCTGACTTTTCTAAACCTCCAGTGAATACAAACGTGGTCTACGCAGCCTTTCTATATAAGACAACCCGTCCAATCCTTCATTGCAACATTAATGGTGAGCCTTCTTGTGACACTAATAGAGATTATTAGATTATGTTATTAGCCTGGCAAACCCTCTGAATGCAACATCAATTGATCTCCGCAGCCCTGAAACGGAACAATTTAATCTGATTCCTACAGGTGCTCAGTGGTTAGCACTGCTGCCTCACAGCACCAGGGACCCGGGTTCAAATCCCACCTCAGGTGACTGTCTGGCGTTTGCACGTTCTCTCCGAACCTGCGTGGGTTTCCTACACGGTAGAATCCCTACAGTGCAGAAGGAGGCCATTCGGCCCATCGAGTCTGCACCGACCCTCAGAAAGAACACTCCACCCAAGCCCACTTCCCCACCCTATTCCTATAACCCCTTAATCTAACTACACATCCCTGGACACTAAGGGGCAATTTATCATGGGCAATCCATCTAACCTGCACATCTTTGGACTGTGGGAGGAAACCGGAGCACCCGGAGGAAACCCACGCAGACACGGGGAGAACGTGCAGACTCCGCACAGACAGTGATCTGAGCCAGGAATCGGACCTGGGACCCTGGCACTGTGAAGCGACAGTGCTAACCGCTGTGCTACCGTGCCACATGTGATGGACCGAATGGCCTCCTTCTGAACTACAACAATCCTGCGAATTTGTCTTTTTGTTTTAATCCAGCCTTCTCCTTTCCTTGTTTCTCTGCTCCTCTGTAATTCACCCAATTGTTCATTTGTTAAGGAGATAGATTGTTGGTCCCAGCATTCGCTGAAGGCCCCTGGTTCCCTCCCCTTCCCTTCACCGAGTTTACTTGGTCAACCAGACAAGATAATGAGTGAAAAGAACGGGAGCGAGTTCATCAAAGAGAAAAGACTGCAGGGAAAGGAAAAGCCACAAACATTTGTCGAACAAAGACAAAGGACAAAGAAAATTACAGCACAGGAACAGGCCCTTCGGCACCGGCTCTTGGAAAGAGCATCCCACTTTTTTTTAACGGTGCTTCTTTTTTCAAATTTAGAGAACCCAATTATTTATTTTTTTAAATTAAGGGGCAACTTAGCGTGGCCAATTGCTACAAAACGTGGATTGGCCAATCCACCCACTCAGCACATCTTTGGCTTGTGGGGGTGAAACCCACGCAGACACGGGGAGAATGCACAAACTCCACACGGACAGTGACCCAGAGCCGGGATTCGAACCCGGGTCCTCAGCGCCGCAGTCCCAGTGCTAACCACTGTGCCACCGTGCTGCCCCACATCCCACTTAAGCCCAGGCCTCAACCCCATTCCCGTAACCACACCTAACCTTTTTGGACACTAAGGGGCAATTTAGCGTGGCCAATCCACCTAACCTGCACATCTTTGGACTGCGGGAGGAAACCGGAGCACCCGGAGGAAACCCACGCAGACAGGGCGGGGGGGGGGGGACGGGGGACGTGCAGACTCTGCACAGACAGTGACCCAATGGGGAATCGAACCTGGGACCCTGGAGCTGTGAAGCAACTGTGCTGACCACAGAGCTACCGTGCTGCCCTGGAGACTGAGCGACAATTCCTGGAGACCCCAGGCCCATTCCTGGAGGTTTGGCAACTCCTATACACAGATAAATAATTGGTCAGATTGCCAAGGGGAAATGCCCTTGTTCTTCCCGAAATGCACCCACCTGAGAGGACAGGTGGTTCAATGTCGGATCCGAGGGACAGCACCTCCTGCAGCTCCCCAAGTTTCTGTCTGAACGTTTGAGTTGAACAGTCTGGACCAGGAGATTCAGAAGCAGAGTGATTGGCCAGGTCTTTTCTTTGATCTAAATTTCGAGTACCCAATTCTTTTGTTCCCCAATTAACGGTTGAGGACTCTGGGTCTGTACCCGTTGGAGTTTAGAAGGATGAGGGGGGTGAAACTTACAGGATACTGCGAGGCCTGGATAGAGTGGACATGGAGAGGATGTTTCCACTTGTCGGAGAAACTAGAACCAGAGGACACAGCCTCAGACTAAAGGGACGATCCTTTAAGACAGAGAACAGTAAGAAGTCTTACAACACCAGGTTAAAGTCCAACAGGTTTGTTTCAAACACAAGCTTTCGGAGCGCAGCTCCTGAAGGAGCTGCGCTCTGAAAGCTCGTGTTTGAAACAAACCTGTTGGACTTTAACCTGGTGTTGTAAGACTTCTTACTTTGCTCACCCCAGTCCAACGCCGGCATCTCCACATCAAAACAGAGAAGAGGAGGAATTTCTTCAGCCAGAGGGTGGTGAATCTGTGGAACTCTTTGCCGCAGAAGGCTGTGGAGGCCAAATCACTGAGTGTCTTTCAGACAGAGATAGATAGGTTCTTGATGAATAAGGGGAGCAGGGGCTATGGGGAGAAGGCAGGAGAATGGGGATGAGAAAATATCAGCCATGATTGAATGGCGGAGCAGACTCGATGGGCCGAGTGGCCTAATTCTGCTCCTGTGTCTTATGGTCTTAAGGGGCAATTTAGCGTGGCCAATCCACCGACACTGCACATGTTTTTGGGTTGTGGGGGTGAGACCCACGCAGACATGGGGAGAATGTGCAAAACTCCACACTCGACAGTGAGCCGGAGCTGGGATCGAACCCGGCTCCTCGGCACGGTGAGGCAGCAGTGCTAACCACTGAGCTGTGACTTACGAAAGGGAAAATGCTGGAAAATCTAAGAAAGTCTGGCAGCGTCTGTAGGGAGAGAAAAGAGCTAACGTTTCGAGTCCGATGCCTCTTTGTCAAAGCTGTGCATTACACCTGATAAACACACTGATAACTCTCAGCCCCAGATTGGGAATCTGATCCCAACATCACAATTAGAAAATCAGATTCCATTCCCACCCTCACCATTCCCTTCCCGTTCTGGCTGTTTGTTTTGTCTAGCATTTAGCCACGCTCCCTAACTTCTAATCTGTGGCATGCTGATTGGCTGGCACATGGTCCCTTAAAGCCCCACCGATCAAACAGCTAAACACACAGCAATTAATTGTGAAACAGAGGCGGTTATGTGTAGACAAACATCAAACGATTGGAGGAGAACTGTGGGTATGTTTCGGGTGGGAGGGAGCGAGGCTGACGAGGGAAACAAGGAGAGCGGCGGAGACCCCCCCCCCCCCCCCCCCTCCCCCCTCCCCGGGTTCAATCCCGCGGCTGTGCTGAGGGAACGGATCTCCGTCTTCCCATACCGGCTAGGGGAAGGGATAATACCAGGATTCCCGCTACTGTCGATGGGGATAATCATGCACGATCGGAGTTAATGACAACAATAACCTGCATTCAGTTAGCACCGTTAACATTGTTTAAAAACCTCCCCGTGTCTGCGTGGGTCTCGCCCCCACAACCCAAAGATGTGCAGGGTAGTGGATTGGCCAGGCTAAATTGCCCCTTAATTGGAAAAAAAATGAATTGGGTGCTCTAAATTTATTTAAAAAAAACATTGTTAAAAACATCGCAGTTTTGGCGGCAAGCCAACGTCAGGCGATATTGGGTCAGCTGACCGTAAATAGAGTCCAAAGAGTAGGTTTAAGAGAAGCTTCGAAGGAGGGGTCAGGAAGGCAGGGAATGCCAGAGCTCAGGAACATGGCAGCTGAGGGCACAGAGCAATGCTGCTGCGATGGAAGCGGGGGTGCAGAAGAGGGCAGAATCCCAGGAGTGCAGAAAGGAGCTGACAGGCAGAGAGAGGGGAGGGGCAATGGAGGGATTTGAAAACAAGGAGGTGAATTTTATAACCTGCAATTGCAGCCTCCCACCAGTCAAGGCAGTGTAGCACCAACACTGACTGGACCACTGCATGTGACAAATCAACATTGAGTTCCCATTATACATATCAACAGAGGAATTTATATTTTCACTCTTTTGTCACAGCTAAGGTGTACTCACTGTTGTAACAGATCAGCCAATGATTACAAACCAAGATCTGACACACAGCAAGGTGATTATGAACAGCATACCTATCAGCGATGTGAGTTCAGAGGTAACTGCTGGTCAGGATACAGGGGGAAGCTCATCTTCTCTACTCTAATATAGTAGCCAAGGGATAATTTATAGACACCACAGCGGGCAGATGGGCTCAGGATTCACATCACATTTAAACGCGGAAGATTCAACAGTGCTGCACTCCCTCAGTACTGACCCTCTGACAGTGCAGCACTCCCTCAGTACTGACACTCTGACAGTGCAGCACTCCCTCAGTACTGACCCTCTGACAGTGCGGCACTCCCTCAGTACTGACCCTCTGACAGTGCAGCACTCCCTCAGTACTGACTTCGAGACAGTGCGGCACTCCCTCAGCACTGACCCTCTGACAGCACGGCGCTCCCTCAGTACTGACCCTCTGACAGTGCAGCACTCCCTCAGTACTGACCCTCTGACAGTGCAGCACTCCCTCAGTACTGACTTCGAGACAGTGCGGCACTCCCTCAGTACTGACCCTCTGATAGTGCAGCACTACCTCAGTACTGACCCTCTGACAGTGCCGCACTCCCTCAGTACTGACCCTCTGACAGTGCAGCACTCCCTCAGTACTGACCCTCTGACAGTGCGGCACTCCCTCAGTACTGACCCTCTGACAGTGCAGCACTCCCTCAGTACTGACCCTCTGACAGTGGGGCACTCCCTCAGTACTGACCCTCTGACAGTGCAGCACTCCCTCAGTACTGACCCTCTGACAGTGCGGCACTCCCTCAGTACTGACCCTCTGAAAGTGCAGCATTCCCTCAGTACTGACCCTCTGACAGTGCAGCACTCCCTCAGTACTGACCCTCTGACAGTGCGGCACTCCCTCATTACTGACCCTCTGACAGTGCGGCACTCCCTCAGTACTGACCCTCTGACAGTGCGACACTCCCTCAGTACTGACCCTCTGATAGTGCAGCACTACCTCAGTACTGACCCTCTGACAGTGCCGCACTCCCTCAGTACTGACCCTCTGACAGTACGGCGTTCCCTCAGTACTGACCCTCTGACAGTGCGGCACTCCCTCAGTACTGACCCTCTGACCGTGCGGCACTCCCTCAGTACTGACCCTCTGACAGTGCGGCACTCCCTCAGTACTGACCCTCTGACAGTGTAGCATTCCCTCAGTACTAACCCTCTGACAGTGCGGCACTCCCTCAGTACTGACCCTCTGACAGTGCGGCACTCCCTCAGTATTGACCCTCTGACAGTGCAGCACTCCCTCAGTACTGGCCCTTTGACAGTGCAGCACTCCCTCGGTACTGACCCTCTGACAGTGCGGTGCTCCCTCAGTACTGACCCTCTGACAGTGCAGCGCTCCCTCAGTACTGATCCTCTGACAGTGCAGCACTCCCGCAGTACTGACCCTCTGACAGTGCAGCGCTCCCTCAGTACTGATCCTCTGACAGTGCAGCACTCCCGCGGTACTGACCCTCTAACAGTGCGGCGCTCCCTCAGTACTGACCCTCTGACAGTGCAGCACTCCCTCAGTACTGACCCTCTGACAGTGCGGCACTCCCTCAGTACTGACCCTCTGACAGTGCGGCACTCCCTCAGTACTGACCCTCTGACAGTGCGGCACTCCCTCAGTACTGACCCTCTGACAGTGCGGCACTCCCTCAGTACTGACCCTCTGACAGTGCAGCATGCCCTCAGTACTGACCCTCTGACAGTGCAGCACTCCCTCAGTGCTGACCCTCTGACAGTGCAGCACTCCCTCAGTACTGACCCTCTGACAGTGCAGCATGCCCTCAGTACTGACCCTCTGACAGTGCGGCACTCCCTCAGTACTGACCCTCTGACAGTGCAGCACTCCCTCAGTACTGACCCTCTGACAGTGCAGCACTCCCTCAGTACTGACCCTCTGACAGTGCGGCACTCCCTCAGTACTGACCCTCTGACAGTGTAGCATTCCCTCAGTACTAACCCTCTGACAGTGCGGCACTCCCTCAGTACTGACCCTCTGACAGTGCGGCACTCCCTCAGTATTGACCCTCTGACAGTGCAGCACTCCCTCAGTACTGGCCCTTTGACAGTGCAGCACTCCCTCGGTACTGACCCTCTGACAGTGCGGTGCTCCCTCAGTACTGACCCTCTGACAGTGCAGCACTCCCTCAGTACTGATCCTCTGACAGTGCAGCACTCCCGCAGTACTGACCCTCTGACAGTGCAGCGCTCCCTCAGTACTGATCCTCTGACAGTGCAGCACTCCCGCGGTACTGACCCTCTGACAGTGCGGCGCTCCCTCAGTACTGACCCTCTGACAGTGCAGCGCTCCCTCAGTGCTGACCCTCTGACAGTGCAGCACTCCCTCAGTACTGACCCTCTGACAGTGCGGCACTCCCTCAGTACTGACCCTCTGACAGTGCGGCACTCCCTCAGTACTGACCCTCTGACAGTGCGGCACTCCCTCAGTACTGACCCTCTGACAGTGCGGCACTCCCTCAGTACTGACCCTCTGACAGTGCAGCATGCCCTCAGTACTGACCCTCTGACAGTGCAGCACTCCCTCAGTGCTGACCCTCTGACAGTGCAGCACTCCCTCAGTACTGACCCTCTGACAGTGCAGCATGCCCTCAGTACTGACCCTCTGACAGTGCGGCACTCCCTCAGTACTGACCCTCTGACAGTGCAGCACTCCCTCAGTGCTGACCCTCTGACAGTGCAGCACTCCCTCAGTACTGACCCTCTGACAGTGCAGCATGCCCTCAGTACTGACCCTCTGACAGTGCGGCACTCCCTCAGTACTGACCCTCTGACAGTGCAGCACTCCCTCAGTACTGACCCTCTGACAGTGCAGCACTCCCTCTGTACTGACCCTCTGACAGTGCAGCTCTCCCTCAGTACTGACCCTCTGACAGTGCAGCACTCCCTCAGTACTGACCCTCTGACAGTGCGGCACTCCCTCTGTACTGACCCTCTGACAGTGCGGCACTCCCTCAGTACTGACCCTCTGACAGTGCAGCACTCCCTCAGTACTGACCCTCTGACAGTGCAGCACTCCCTCAGTACTGACCCTCTGACAGTGTGGCACTCCCTCAGTACTGACCCTCTGACAGTGCAGCACTCCCTCAGTACTGACCCTCTGACAGTGCGGCACTCCCTCAGTACTGACCCTCTGACAGTGCAGCACTCCCTCAGTACTGACCCTCTGACAGTGCAGCACTCCCTCAGTACTGACCCTCTGACAGTGTGGCACTCCCCCAGCACTGTGTGTGTCGCATGGGTATCTCTCCAGCAGTTGACTTCCAGGTGGCCATGTTTCATTGAGCGGCAGCACTTTTAGGAGAGGATAGGGACATGAGAAGTATATATTGAGAACATTGTTCTTTTACTTTGACAGATTGGAGAAGTTTTATCTTTTCAATTTAGCGCAGCATGCAGGCGTCGCTGGGCCTGCATTTATTGCCCATCCCTAATTGCCCCTTGAACTGAGTGTTTCGCTCGGCCATTTCAGGGATGGTTAAGAGCCAACCACATTGCCGTGGGTTTGGAGTCACATATAGGCCAGACCGGGTAATGGACGGCAGATTTCCTTCGCTAAAGGGCATTAGTGAACCAGATGGGGTTCTACCGCAATCGACAATGGCTTCATGGTCATCATTAGACTTTCAATTCCAGAATTTTATTGATTTCAAATTTTATTATCTGCCACGGGATTTGGCTGGTTTAGCACACTGGGCTAAATCGCTGGTTTTTAAAGCAGACCAATGCAGGCCAGCAGCACGGTTCGATTCCCGTACCAGCCTCCCCGCACAGGCGCCGGAATGTGGCGACTAGGGGCTTTTCACAGCAACTTCATTTGCAGCCTACTTGTGACAATAAGCGATTTTCATGTCACCATTTCCCTTTACTGCCCTTGAGAGGTTGGTGATAAGCTGCTGCAGTCCCTGCGGTGTAGGTACACCCACTGTGCTGTTAGGGAGGGAGTTCCAGGATGTTGCCCCAGCGACAGTGAAGGAACGGCCGATATATTTCCCAGTCAGGGTGGGGAGTGACTTGGAGGGGAACCTCCAGGTGGTGGTGTTCCCAGGTATCTGCTGCTCTTGTCCTTCTAGATGGTAGTGGTTGTGGTGAGTTGCTGCAGTGCATCTTGTAGATGGTGCACACGGCTGCCACTGTTCATCGGTGATGGAGGCTGCTTTCTCCTGGGTGGTAGAATCATAGAATTTACAGTGCAGAAGGAGGCTATTCGGCCCATCGAGTGTGCACCGGCCCTTTCAAAGAGCAGCCTATACAAGCCCACGTATCTATCCTATCCCCGTAACCCCCACTTAACCTTTTTGGAGAACTGACACTGACACAATGGGCTGAATGGCCTCCCTCCATGCTGTGGACCTGTGAACATAATAGGAGCAGGCGATTATCTCATCTCATTGAAACGTACAGACTACAGGGAGGCCTGGGTAGAGTGGACGTGGAGAGGAGGTTTCCACTTACAGGGAAAACTTGAACCCGAGGGGACACAGCCTCAGACTGAAGGGACTGTTTGAAACAGAGATGAGGAGGAATTTCTTCAGCCAGAGGGTGGTGAATCTGTGGAACTCTTTGCCGCAGAAGGCTGTGGAGGCCAAATCACTGAGTGTCTTTAAGACAGAGACGGATAGGTTGTTGATCAATAAGGGGATCAGGGGTTATGGCGAGAAGGCAGGAGAATGGGGATGAGAAAAATATCAGCCATGATTGAATGGCGGAACAGACTCGATGGGCCGAATGGCCTAATCCTGCTTCTGTGTCTTATGGTCCATGGTCTTATTAAGCCCCTTGAGACTCTGCCATTTAATAAGATCGTGGCCCATATTCTTCCTCTACCCATTTTTCCACATTATCCCCTTAACCCCCTTTGAGTCCAAAGATCTATCACTATATTCAACAATGGGACATCCCCAGTTCTCCAGGGCAGGGAGCCATAAAAGTCCACAACCCCTTTGAATGAAGAAATTGCTCCTTAACTCCGTCCCCAGTGGCCAACCCCTTGTCGTGAGACTGTGACCGTGTGTTCCACCTGCAGGAAACATTCTTTGAGCAGTTACACTGGCAAGTCGCATGTTTCAATGTGAATGCTGTTTTGTGGAGTCCAGTCAAGAGAAAGCATTAAAGGCATCACCAAAAGTAACCATCTGCTGTAAACTGAAAGAGGTACAGAGGAACCATTCATTCTCTGTACCAGGGGAATGAAACCAAACCTAGTCTGGGGGGTGAAATGGGTTTATGGGGGACAGGAGAGGGGGTTAGTTGGATCAGAGACACACGTGAATTTCAGTCTTCATATTTTTATTTTTTTTATTTAGAGTACCCAATTATTTTTTCCAATTTAGGGGCAATTTAGCGTGGCCAATTTACCTAACTTGCACAACTTTTGGGTTGTGGGGGCGAAACCCATGCAGACACGGGGAGAATGTGCAAACTCCACAGGGCCGGGATTCGAACCCGGGTCCTCAGCGCCGTAGGCAGCAATGCTAACCACTGTGCCACCGTGATGCCCCCAGTCTTCATTTTAATAGTTCCGACATAGGCTGTAGAAGCCCTGTGGTAAACACCACTGGTAACACACTACGTGTATTACGGTATTGCCACTGTACTACAGTTAACACAGTAAATCCCAGTCTGCTGGCTCCTCCCAGCAGGCGGAGTATAAAAGTGTGTGCTCTCCTGCGCTGCTTCCTGTCTGATTCCAGTTGCAGGAGGCGCAACATCTAGTGCAATAAAGCCTCAATAGTTTCACCGTTTCGTCTCGTGGTCATTGATGGTACATCAAGCCCACACTTGGAAAACCCAAAATGTCTACTCTTAACTGTGATTCCACGGATGTGCCGCACTCAGTGAACAATCCTGAGTGCGCTCCGCTACACTAACAACCCACAGACACGATGGGCCAAATGGCCTCTTTCTGTGCTTTCTATGATTCTCTCATTTCAGATAATCAGTTGAGGTCACTTAGCTTGTCAGAAGCATCATAGATTCATACGTTTTCTGCCAACAACAGGAATATGTTCAAGCCTCGCATCGTTTTGACTTACCCAAGAAGAGAGCCTCCAGTCTCCCTTTTGTTTTCTTCAGGGCAATGTCTCAGCCACTCAGAGTTGACTATCAACCAACCCGCATCCTTTACTCCAGTAGTATAAATCGCTGTGATTATTTGAAATTTGGCATTCTTGTATTTGTCCTGATGAATGAAAGACAAAATGCTTCGGCAACATGTCTCTCTCTTCAGCAACTTTCAATGCAGATTGCAGTGTCTAGATTTAAAATGGGACCGGCCTCGGTAAGTTGTTGTTCTGTAATTGTACCCTCCCTCCAGTAACGGTGCTACAGCACCACCAATGGGCAGATGAGGACATTGCAGTCTGAGTTTACAGCACAGTAAGAAGTCTTACAACACCAGGTTAAAGTCCAACAGGTTTGATTCAAACACGAGCTTTCGGAGCGCAGCTCCTTCCTCAGGTGAATGGCTCAGCTGCGCTCCGAAAGCTCGTGTTTGAATCAAACCTGTTGGACTTTAACCTGGTGTTGTCAGACTTCTTACTGTGCTCACCCCAGTCCAACGCCGGCATCTCCACATCATGAGTTTACAGCTGCAGCAGGTGTGGGCAACAACATTGTCATGAGTGTCAGTTGTGTCTCAAGGAACATCCTTTGATCTCAGAGCAAGGGGACTCCTCCCCATTTCCTCAACGACCAGAGCCCCAGCCCCCTCTCCCAACCCCCCCGTCCCCTTAACATCTAATCCAAGGAGTCACTGTTTAAAAATAAGGGTTTGCCTGTTTCAGACGGAGAGGGTGAGAGTTCTCTCTCTCAGAGGGTGGTGAGTCTCTGCAACGTTCTACCTTCGACAGTGGAAGCAGAGTCTGTGAATGTTTTTAGGGCAGAGCTTGACAGATCCTTGATTAACACAGGGGTGAAAGGTTATCAGTGGGGGGGAGGGCAGGAATGTTGGGCTGAGGTTATAATCAGATCCACCATGATCTTATTGAATGGCGGGGCAGGCTCGAGGGGCCGAGTGGCCTACTCCTGCTCCTAAGTCGTATATTTGGGTTTTTTTTTAAAGTTTAGAGTACCCAATTCATTTTTTCCAATTAAGGGGCAATTTAGCGTGGCCAATCCACCTAACCTGCACATCTTTGGGTTGTGGGGGCGAAATCCTCGCAGACACGGGGAGAATGTGCAAACTCCACACGGACAGTGACCCAGAGCCGGGATCGAACCTGGGACCTCGGCGCCGTGAGGCCGCAGTGCTAACCACTGCGCCGCCGTGCTGCCCCTATGTTTGTATATTCAAAAGGGGGAAGATCAATATCTCAGCCCGAAAGCAGTCCAGCTAGAGAGACAAAGTTCAGTTCACAACCGATCAGGTCAATCTTCACACCTTCAGCTCAATTCCAGAACAATGGGGTCAACAAAGTCGCTGTGCTAGACTCCTGTCCAGACCATTGGATCTGAACATCAATGTCACCCGGACTGGTTCGATTCAAGCGATGCCGAAACATGTGGAACAAAAAAAAACCGAGCAGCATTCATACATAATAAAAACAGAAAGTTCTGGGGGAAAAAACACAGCAGGTCCTGGCTGCCCCTGTGGAGAGAGAAGCAGAGTTAACGTTTTGAGCCCCGTGCGATTCTCCTTCAGAACTGGAACAGTCGTGGACGACCGGCAGAACGACCCCGAGGTCACAGGGCAAGGGCCCAGCGTTCCAACAGCACACGGCTGACCCCCTTAAGAGAGGCACAGAAGGTAAAGGACAAGTGGTGGGAAGAGAAAGCCCAAGTGATCCAACAGGTAAGATGCTGAGCCTCAGGACAAGCAGAGCTTCCCGAAGCCACCAGCGCCACCTATGGACGGAGGCCAAGTGGACAAATTCCACTTTGTTCTTCTCTGAGATGTCCGTCAACGCTGGAAAGAGCATTACCCACAATTCCACAACTGTCAAACCACAATGATGGCCTCCAGGTTGTTCCCCGGTACCCTGCGGCAGAATCCACAGATAAAAAAGAACAGCAGCGGGGAAAGCGGGCATCCCAGCCTTGTGCCTCTGTGCAGCCTGAAGTATTCAGAGCTGGTGATGTTTGTCCGCACGCTCACCGTGAGAGCTCCGTACAGTAGTGAAGCAGTGAACCCTGACCTGAATCCAAACCACTCCAGTACCTCTCTGAGGTACTTCCATTCAACTCTGTCGAAGGGCTTTTCGGTGACCAAGGATTCTCTCCCCGGATGGGGTCATTATCACGTTCAACAGGCGCCCGATGTTCGATATTTCTGCCCGCCGCCCTCCTGTGGGATCAACCATACTTGCCTGTGTTGCCTTTTTTTACCTACTGTAAATATTACAATCAATAAGGCTGCCCTTCTTTCTTTGGATATCGATATTATATTGCTCAGAGTCGCCAGGTATCAATGATACCATCACAAGGTTCAACCGGGTATCGATCAAAGAGCAAAACACCAGTTAGTTAGTTCAAGATCAATGATACTTTATTTACACACACAATTATCATGCAACATACACACTACTAATGAAACTTCACCTATCAACTATGACAACCTGTACTTAACTTCAGGCACCCGGCTTAGATCAGAGGAACAGTGGCCGCTGTTCGAATCTGGGTTTATCGGGTCTGGAGAAGTAACGGCTGCTCAGCTGGGCTCATCCATCTGGTAGCGGCCGTTGAACTTGCTTCTAGCGGTGCTGCGATTGGAGATGGACGTTGCTGGAGCACCAGGTCCAAGAGAGGCCGAACACATGGTGGTCTCTCTCTCTCTTTATCCTTGGGGGGTTTTGCGCTCTCTTAGGGCGGTTCTTCAGTTTGGACCCCACTAATTAGGTAATTCCTGATCACTGTGTTCGGTTTGAGCCATGGTGCCAGCCCAATGTGGCTGTTTGCGGTGCCTTTGTGTTTCGTGTTGCCATGTGCGGCCTGCCGTAGCCAGCCTAGTGCCCCCCCCCCCCCCCCCCCCCCGTTCACCCCTACTGTCTCTCGGCTTTCCCCCTGGGTCTGCCTCCCCCTCCCCTCCCCCCCATGCCCCAGTATGTCTCCCCTCTAGCTTTTCTACCTCTGTCTTCACTCCCTACTTTCCCTTTCATCTAGAGTATTCTCCCACCCCCCCTCCCCCCCCCCCCCCCCCCCACCCGTCACCAGGCACCCTCTCCCTACCGGGGGATGTGCCACGCCCCCCGCCCCCTTACCCATAGTTCCTTGTGCTAGCTCACCAGCTAGTGTGACGCCCCACCCCATCCCCACCGAGATCAATCTAAATCTCCCCACCGTCTGATGTCTGTTTCCCCAATTCTACCCCCTCTCCCCTTTCTGAGACTAAACGTCAGATTTGAAGACTATTCAGTCCTGTGCAAAACAGCCTCGACATTTTTGTTGACCGATGTGGTAAGGTGTCTGTCTCACTGCCGGTTCCGTTGCTTTCCCAGCCCATGCTGATTGCTGATTTCCTCGGTGAGGAAATAGTATTCCCTCCCCCAGAGCCCGGCTGGGTACAGCATTCCAAACGGCACATCGCTCTTCTATAGGGCCGCCTTGGCGTTGTTAAATTCCGCCCGGCGCTTGGCCAGGTCTGCCAATCTCCTGGCACAGCCGGATCGAGTGACCCTCCCCAATTACAGGCCGTTGTCTGTCTCGCCCAGTTTAGGGTCCTTTCCCGGCCTTGGTACCGGTGCAGTTTTGCAGTGATGTCCTGCAGCTGTTCCCCGGGCCCAGGGCTTTGGCCGGAGTGACCTGCAGGCCTCTGTCCACCTCTGGGGTGTTGGTGATACCATCCCTTCCAACCAGTTTTCCCAGCAGCTGGGCCGCGTACTCCGTAGGGTTCCTGCCCTCGGTGCCCTCCGGTAGGCCCACGATGCGGCGGTTCTGGCGCCGTGGACAATTTTCTTCGACCTTCCCCCTTAGCGCCCCTTGCATCGCCAGCAACCTCGCCACCTCCATCTCCACCTCCGGTGAGGTGATCCGATCGCTCTGGTGGGCCTGCGGCCTTCTCCAGCCCTCTGGTCGTTGCCTCCTGTGTCTCTAGCCGCCATTTTGTCTTTTCCAACGCCGCTTGCAGGGCGGCCTCCGCTACCTCCACTTTTACCGTCACCGCCATTTCCAGTTTGATGGCAGCCTTGAGCTTGGAGCTCCTGAGTTAGGAATTCCCTTCGTTCACCAGGAGGTAGCCCGGAATACGGTCCTTCCGGGGCCGGTGTGGCCGGGACCTCACCCCCCACTCGTGTTTGCCATCGTCTCGGTCGTTCTCTCCCGGATCTTATTGCCTCTGCCATCTCTTCAGCTTAGCGGGTTCCTGCTGCCTGGCACGTTCCTTTCGTGGTGGTGGTGTTGGAGGAGGGTGTGGGTTTTCTTTCCCCGTTTAGTGGGCTATTTTGGGCTAAAAGTGCCTAAATTCAAGTTTCCAGGAGGTGAGGTAGAGGCACTGCTGTTGGTAGCACCTACATGTCTACGTGGACGTTTCGTCTGTGCCAGCCCAGGCCTGGAGGTTCTTGGCAGGCTATTTGAGCACGGGGGGCATCACTGTCGATCCTATCCCTGCCCAGGCCCATCGTCCAGATAGAAATGAAAAATGAAAAATGAAATGAAAATCGCTTATTGTCACGAGTAGGCTTCAATGAAGTTACTGTGAAAAGCCCCTAGTCGCCACATTCCAGCGCCTGTTCGGGGAGGCTGTTAAGGGAATTGAACCTGTGCTGCTGGCCTGCCTTGGTCTGCTTTCAAAGCCAGCGATTTAGCCCAGTGTGCTAAACAGCCCTAGACATAGACAGACATAGACAGGAGGCACAGTGAGGGTCCCCAGGTGGACCTTTAGCCGTGGCTCAATGGTTTCACTCTCGCTTCACAGTCAGAAGATTGTGGGTTCAATTCCCACTTCACAACCCTGAGCACAAAGTCCAGGCTGAGGGACGTCAACGTTTTACTAATTACATTCTAAGGTTTGCGCGGTGGCACAGTGGTTAGCACTGCTGCCTCACAGCTCCAGGGTCCCGGGTTCAATTCCCGGCTTGGGTCACTGTCTGTGCGGAGTCTGCACATCCTCCCCGTGTGTGCGTGGGTTTCCTCCGGGTGCTCCGGTTTCCTCCCACAGTCCAAACACGTGCGGGTTAGGGAGATTGGTCAATTAGCCCTTCGTGTCCAATGATTAGGTGGGGTTACAGGCTGCTCTTTTGGAGGGCCGGTGCAAACTCAATGGGCCGAATGGTCTCCTCCTGCACTGTTGGGATACTAAAGTCAGTTACATTGTTAAGGTGAAGGGAAACAGGTGATGGCCACTGCTTGCCTTTGAACATGTATAAATCGGGAACCTACCCCTCGATCGAGGCTACATTCATGGCCAGGCGGCCTTGGAGACGGAGCATCCGGTGTTGGCAGCACGGTTCCTGTAGCCACCGAAGTTGGCCATTCCCTCAATACAAAATGGAGGAATGCAAAGCTTGCAGGGTAAAATGGACAACGTTTGCAGCACAAGCAGGCTGCACCAAGCTAATGTGTATTCTGTCTGCTAAGAGAGCAGACAGCACCGAAACGAACATTCCGCATACTAATGAGGCAATCTCCGGGATAGTTAACATAGTAATGGAACAATCCCAGGGACAATGGACACAAATAGGGAAGTAACTGCAACATTGTATGGGAAGCCAGACACCCCGGCACCAGCGGGGTTTGAAGACAAAGCACCTGAAGGCCCGCCCAGTAGCCGAGGGACAGCCTCAGTATTGGGGGGATTCAAACAAATTGATTGGGAAGAGACCCAATCGATCCCCAGCAGATAGAGGGTCCGCCCAAAAGGGCGCGAAGCCCTAGGACCTATAAAAGACAGGTCCCAAACTCAGTTCGTTCTTCTTGACCAGCCCTCCCCTCTTGACCAGCCCTCTCGACCAGCCTTTACCGAAGAAGACCTTGACCGAGAGAGAGGAGAGGTTCGGACAGCAGCCGCCAGCAAGTAAGTGTCTCACAACGATCGCTACCAGAGATAGACACTCCTGACCCCTTTTTAACCTGTACCAACCTGAAGTCTGCGGACCCAGTGCAGAGCAAGAGGCCTTGTCCCCGATCCGGCAGTTCCTTTTAAGATAAGTATTGGTTTATTTAGTGGTAGGAATAGTTTAGTAATCTTAGCGTGTGCATGGGTAGTTTATAATTGTATTATAATAAACTCATTTGTTTGAACTTACTAATTGGTGTATGGATTTATTGCTTTGAACTTGAACTTGAAACTTGTGGCAGTATCTTAATGATACCTGGCGACTCCAAAGCTAAGTAACGAAACAGAGCCAAATCGAGTGTTGAGCACACTCACCCAGAACGAGTAACATTCCGCGACCGGTGGGCCCCGCAGGGGCTAGGGTGCATCATCCACCCTCGGAAATGTCATTTTGATTTAGCTAGTTAAGCTTCCTTTGATGCTTCGTTTCAGTTCCACTGCCCCACCAGGGCTTTTTATTAAAAAAAAAATTAATGGACCCCATCAGCGTGAGAATGCTGCAGTGTTGACGGTGCTGCCTTTCAGGGAATATGTTAAGGCGAGACCCCCCCACCCCCTCATCCTCCCCCAGTGTCAAAGATCCCACGGTCACTATTCAAAGGGGAGCAGAGGAGTTTTCCTGGTAACTTGGGGCCAATGTTTATTCCTCAAACACCATCACTGAAAACAGACCCTCGAGTCACTCCACATTGCTGTTTGTGGGATCTCCCTGTGCACAGTAGCCATTGTGTTTGCTACTGTATAAGGGAGATAGATATCATAGAATTTACAGTTTAGAAGGAGGCCATTCGGCCCATTGAATCCGCACCAGCTCTTGGAAAGAGCACCCTACCCAAGCCCACACCTCCACCCTATCCCCATAACCCAGTAACACCACCCAACACTAAGGGCAATTTTGGGCACTAAGGGCAATTTATCATGGCCAATCAACCTAACCCGCACGTCTTTGGACTGTGAGAGGAAACCGGAGCACCCGGAGGAAACCCACGCAGACACGGGGAGGACGTGCAGACTTCGCACAGACAGTGACCCAAGCCGGGAATCGAACCTGGGACTCTAGAGCTGTGAAGCCACAGTGTGCTAACCACAATGCTACTGTGATGCTCATTAAGGTGTAAGAGAGGTCCTTAATTGGCCGTTATCTAACCTGGGGTGCCCCAATGTTGGGGAAGGGATTAACTTTGGCCCAGTTTGGCCCGAGATACTGGCAAGAACAGCCCCTGCCCTTCTTCAAATTTAAACCACGCACCCTTTCAGACGAGGCTTTGTTTTAACATCGGGTCTGAAAGACGCAGAATTCCTTCCGTGCGGCGTGGAGAGCTGCCAATCTATCCAGCCTGCAGCGTAGAGTTGTGAAGCGTCATAGGGCCGAAGGGCCTGCCTCCATGCTGTAAACATCTATGACCCGATCTCCTGGGTGAGACAAAAAAAGACACAGTTCAATCCCAGGCTGATTGGAGTCAGAGGGCAATAAGCAGAGAAAAGGGCCATTTGTCCCATCATGCCTGGAGCTGGTTCATGAAGGAGTTACCCAATTAGTCTCAATCGTCTGCTATTCCCCCCCCCCCCCCCCCCCCCGAGCCCAGCAGAATTCCTCCTTTTCAAATATTTCTGCAATTCCCTTTTCCTCCTGAATCTGTTTCCACCGCTCTATCAGACAGCGCCTCCCAGATCACAACTCGCTGCGTTAAAACAAAAAGTCCTCCTCTGCTCCTCTGGTTCTTTTACCCTTTACCAGCGAGGCAGCACAGTGGTTGGTAAATTCTTCAGTCGCTGTCTCTACTGGTTACCGGCCCTCCCCCCCCCCCCCCCCCCCCCCACCACGGGAAACACCGGGCGGGATACCCCGGGGTCGGGCCGGAGAATCCCCGTGACCGGCGCGCGAATCGCGGCAAGCCGTCCCGAAGCCGGGTCGTGATTCTCCCCAGAGCGGAGAATCGGCGCCATTGGCGCCGGTGTGGTTTGCGCGGCGCCGGTCGGGGGCCGCTCTACACGCCCCCCCCCCCCCCCTCCGATTCTCGGCCGCGGCCGTCGTACAAAACCCGAGTCCCGCCGGGGCCGTTTACACCTGCTCTCAGCCGGCGGGAACTCGGCATGGAATGGTCCTGGGGCGGCCTGTGGGGGGGGGGGGGGGGGGGGGTCCGACCCCGGGGGGGGGGGGGGCCTCCGATGCGGCCTGACGTCTCTGGCTGGGAACCTCCTTTCTTCCGCGCCGGCCCCTGTATCCCTGCGCCATGTTGCGTCGGGGCCGGCACGGAGAAGGGGGCCACTGCGCATGCACGGACCCCACGGCGCCCAGTTGATTCCGGGATCAGCAGCTGGAGCGGCGTGGGCCGCTCCAGCGCCGTGCTGGCCCCCTGTAGGGGCCAGAATTGCTGACCCTGAGGCCGTGTTGACGCCGTCGAGATACGCGACGGTGTTCCGACGGGATCAACACTTAGCCTCAGGATCACAGAATCCCGCCCTCCATCTCCCCAGGTACTCCAGCCTCCAGCAAAACTCCTCATGGTTTTGAACACGTCCATTAAACCTCCCCTTCACCTTTTCTGCTTTGGTGGAGGGGGGGGGGGGGAGTAGAGGGGAAACATCTGGAAAAATTCCTTCCCCCCCCCTTTGCGATTATAACTTATCCAGGAAATCACCTTGACCCCGAGATGTGACAGGATTGTAAAAGACTTGCAGGAATGCAAGGGAATGTGTGCAATAACTGCATTCTTTTCTGATTGGTGCCTCTGGTGCGAAACTGCACAAAACCACACAGCTCAATAGCAAGGGGGGGGGGGGGGAAACACCAAAAAAACATCTAATCTAAACAGCCAGAGAGCAATCGTCAGGATCACGTATAGAAAGATAAGCATGAAGGCAGAGAGACAGAGAGAGAGAGAGACAGAGAGAAAGTGTTAGCGACAGACATACTGACCAGCCCCGTTGGGGGAGTTCTGTTTTCCTCGAGTCTGTGCTGTCAGGCAGTTTTTCCTGCTTCCCAGAGGACCCTGATATTCCTTCATGGTTTTTGATGCCATACCGTCAGTACATTCCACCCCAGTGAGCACAACTCCTCAACCACAGATGTGAGGAGCAAAATACTGGAGCAGTAAACAAGCCCAAACCAAACAGCAGAACGCAGAAACCCTGCAACGGACCTCACTAATCTCCCAAGGATAGAAACCCAGTTACTTGGCACCCAGTACAATTACTGCGCCAGTTAACTTCACAGAGTAACAAATAACTCTTTACTGGTTACCAGAGAAAGAGGAAATATCTTTAGAGGTTACTAGAGATTGAGTAACTAATCATTTCACTCTTTCACCCTGAGTAACTAATACCTCTGTACCAATATTGGCGAGTTAGCAACAAACATAGAACATAGAACAGTACAGCAGTACAGGCCCTTCGGCCCACGGTGTTGTGCCGACCATTTATCCTAATCTAAGATCAACCTAACCTACACCCCTTCAATTTACTGCTGTCCATGTGCCTGTCTAAGAGTCGCTTAAATGTCCCTAATGACTCTGACTCCACCACCTCTGCTGGCAGTGCATTCCACACACCCACCACTCTCTGTGTAAAGAACCGACCTCTGACATCTCCCCTATACCTTCCTCCAATCACCTTAAAATCATGTCCCCCTCGTGACAGCCATTTCCACCCTGGGGAAAAGTCTCTGGCTATCCACTCTGTCCCTGCCTCTCATCACCTTGTGCACCTCTATCAAGTCACCTCTCTGCCTTCTTCACTCCAGTGAGAAAAGCCCTAGCTCCCTCAACCTTTCTTCATAAGACATGCCCTCCAGTCCAGGCAGCATCCTGGCAAATCTCCTCTGCATCCTCTCCAAAGCATCCCCAGCCTTCCTATAATGAGGCGACCAGAACTGGACACATGTGTGGTCTAACCAGGGTTTTATAAAGCTGCAGCAAAACCTCACGGCTCCTAAACTCAATCCCCCTGTTAATGAAAGCCAACACACCATCCGCCTTCTTAACAACCCTATCAACCTGGGTGGCAACTTTGAGGGATCTATGTACGTGGACCCCAAGATCCCTCTGTTCCTCCAAACTTCCAAGAATCCTGCCTTTAACCCTGAATTCAACATTCAAATTCGACCTTCCAAACTGAATCACTTCACATTTATCAAGGTTGAACTCCATCTGTCACTTCTCAGCCCAGCTCTGCATCCTGTCAATGTCCTGTTGTAACCTGCAACAGCCCTCAACACTATCGACAACTCCACCAACCTTCGTGTCATCGGCAAACTTACTAACCCACCCTTCCACTTCCTCATCCAAGTCATTTATAAAAAACCACAAAGAGCAGAGGTCCCAGAACAGATCCCTGCGGGTCACCACTGGTCACCGACCTCCAGGCGGAATACTTTCCATCCACTACCACTCGCTGTCTTCTTTCGGCCAGCCAATTCTGTATCCAGACAGCCAGATTTCCCTGTATCCCATGCCCCCTAACTTTCTGAATGAGCCTACCATGGGGAACCTTATCAAATGCCTTACTGAAATCCATATACACCACATCCACTGCCCGACTTTCATCAAAGTGTCTCATCACATCCTCAAAGAATTCAATGAGGCTTGTGAGGCACGACCTGCCCCTCACAAAGCCATGCAGACTATCTTTAATCAAACTATGCTTTTCTAAATAATTATAATCCTATCTCTCAGAATCCTTTCCCGTATTTTGCTCACCACAGACGTAAGACTGATGGGTCTGTAATTCCCAGGGATTTCCCTATTCCCTTTCTTGAACAGGGGAACAACATTCGCCTCCCTCCAATCATCCGGTACTACTCCAGTGGAGAGTGAGGACGCAAAGATCATTGCCAACGGCACAGCAATCTCCTCCCTCGCTTCTCGTAGTAACCTTGGATATATCCCGTCTGATCCAGGGGACTTATCTATCCTGATGCTTTTCAAAGTTTCCAGCACAGGGATGGGGAGGGGGAGAGGTGGGGGGTGAGATGGAGGGGTGAGGAGGTCTGAGTATGGAGCTGAGCTTTACTGGCTCATATTGATGGCTGGGCTATATTATCAGGAGATCACTGGCCTCCTGCCCAAAGGATGCAGATGGTCGTTGGAAATGGGGACACAGGCCTGGGATTCGGTGGGAATTGGGGGAAGGATGTCGGCTGTGGACAATAGCAGTGAGATCAAACCTGTCAATCCTTGGCCATGAGGAACCTGATATCACCCCTTCCCTCTCCCCTTCCCCCTCCCCTCCCCTCCTCTCCCCTTCCCCTGTTGTCCTCTCCCCATCTCCCCCTCCTCTCCTCTCCATCTCACACTCGCTCTCTTCTCCCCTCTCCCGCCTTCCCCTTCATCCACCCCTCCCCCTCCCTCTCCCTTCCCTCCTCCCTCCCCTCCCCCTACCTCTCCTCTCCCCCTCCCTCCCCTCCCCTCCTCCCCCTCTCCCCTCCCCGCTCCCCTCCCCTTCTCCCTCCCCTCCCCTCCTCTACCCCTCCCTCCTCCCTCTCCCTCCTCTCCCCCTCTCCCCTCCCCTCCTTGCTCCCCTCCCCTTCTCCCTCCCCTCCCCTCCTCCCTCCCCCTCCCTCCCCCTCCCCCTCTCCCTCCCTCCCCCTCTTTCTCCCCCTTCCCTCCTTCCCTCCCCTGCCTCCCCTCCCCCTCTCTCCCTACCCCCATCCCTCCCCCTCTCCCTACCCCCATCCCTCCCCTCTCTCCCTACCCCTCCCCTCCCCTCTCTCCCTCCCCTCCCCTCCTCCCTCCCCCTCCCTCCCCCTCCCCCTCTCCCTCCCTCCCCCTCTTTCTCCCCCTTCCCTCCTTCCCTCTCCTGCCTCCCCTCCCCCTCTCTCCCTACCCCCATCCCTCCCCCTCTCCCTACCCCCATCCCTCCCCTCTCTCCCTACCCCTCCCCTCTCTCCCTCCCCTCCCCTCCTCCCTCCCCTCCCTCCCCCTCCCCCTCTCCCTCCCTCCCCCTCTTTCTCCCCTTCCCTCCTTCCCTCTCCTGCCTCCCCTCCCCCTCTCTCCCTACCCCCATCCCTCCCCCTCTCCCTACCCCCATCCCTCCCCTCTCTCCCTACCCCTCCCCTCCCCTCTCTCCCTCCCCTCCCCTTCTCCCTCCCCCTCCCCCTCTCCCTCCCACCCCCTCTTTCTCCCCCTTCCCTCCTTCCCTCTCCTGCCTCCCCTCCCCCTCTCTCCCTACCCCCATCCCTCCCCCTCTCCCAACCCCATCCCTCCCCTCTCTCCCTACCCCATCCCTCCCCTCTCTCCCTACCCCATCCCTCCCCCTCTCCCTACCCCCATCCCTCCCCTCTCTCCCTACCCCCATCCCTCCCCCTCTCCCGACCCCTCCCCTCCCCTCTCTCCCTCCTGGCGTTAGACAGACTCCGCTGTAACTTAACTAGTTTATTAGAATAACTAATCAAAAGAGAGAGTCTTTTCATAAATCAACTCCATCCATGAACAGCCCAACAATAGCATCAGCTGCATTACTGGTTTCAGAGTATAAACTTTCAGGATTAATTCATCACTGGGTGTGTTTGTACGATACTTTCTAGTTATTATCAGTCTGACTGGTTTCTTCACAGAGAGTATCACACACAAAATATTCACCTTCAATATATTCTGAGGCGGCGGATGCTCGACGCGGCGTACTCCCCGGGTACGCCGGTCTCTGAGGGGGGGGGAGGGGTGGAGAATTTAAAAACTGGCGGCGCTCCCGATTCCGGCGGCCAAATCGGATTGTCCGCCCCGCCGCCGAACGCGATCGTCGGGGAGCGGAGAATCCAGCCTATGGAATTTCTTGGGAAGAAAGAAAAGCTGGAAATGCCGTTCCTCACCCCCCCCCCCCCCCCCACCAGCCCCCCCCCCCCCCCCCAACCAGCCGCCCCCCCCCACCAGCCGCCCCCCCTCCTCACCATGTAGGGGATTGAAACTTGCCAATGAGATAATTTCGAGCCTGATGAAAGTTAAGGGGGGAATCATCAATCCGTACTGACCCAGCCCCCAGCTCTCATTGCCCAGATTGGTCCACAGCTCCAGTATTTGCAGGGTTGCCAGCTCTGAATAAATATATTCCTGGCGGTTATTATGACTTGTCCCCACTCTCTAACCATTAGTTGGTCAATTATCTGAATGGCTGTAAATTGGGAGAGGGGAGTGTGCAGCGGGACCTGGGTGTCCTTGTGCCCCAGTCGCTGAAGGTAAGCATGCAGGTGCAGCAGGCGGTAAAGAAGGCTAATGGTATGTTGGCCTTCATTGCGAGAGGTTTCGAGTATAGAAGCGCGGATGTGTTGCTGCAATTATACAGGGCCTTGGTGAGGCCACACCTGGAGTATTGTGGGCAGTTTCGGTCTCCTTCTCTGAGGAAGGATGTTCTTGCTCTCGAGGGAGTGCAGCGAAGGTTTACCAGACTGATTCCAGGGATGGCGGGACTGTCATATGAGGGAGATTGAGTTGGTTACATAGAATCATAGAATTTACAGTGCAGAAGGAGGCCATTCAGCCCATCCAGTCTGCACCGGCTCTTGGAAAGAGCACCCTACTTAAGCCCACACCTCCACCCTATCCCCGTAACCCAGGAACCCCACCTAACCTTTTTCGACACTAAGGGCAATTTATCACGGCCAATCCACCTAACCTGCACATCTTTGGACTGTGGGATGAAACCGGAGCACCCGGAGGAAACCCACGCAGACACGGGGAGGACGTGCAGACTCCGCACAGACAGTGACTCAGCCTGGAATCGAATCAGGGACCCTAGAGCTGTGAAGCAACAGTGCTAACTACTGTGCTACCATGCGTACAATTGTATTCGCTGGAGTTCAGAAGACTGAGGGGGTAGAATGGTCCCAGGGACACATCAGCTGTGTCCAGCACAACCAGTGCCATCTTGTTGGCTGGGATGAGTGTGCGTGGGGAGTGTAATGTGTATGTGCAGCTGCAGCTTGTCAGCCTCCCGAGGGTCAGTCACAGAGGGGTGGTAACCCCTCTGTGTTCTCTAGGATTGGACGGAGCGGTGTCCGGATGGACGGAAGCCACGGGCGGGTCGACAGACTACCAGCAGGAGGGAACCAGCTGGCTCTGCTCATCACCCCCACCTTGTGGTCATCGTCAGCAGTGTCTGTATCAGCAGATTTCGATGTACCAAACTTCCCATCCTCAAGCGATGGGGTCGGTGACCCTGGATCCCACCGACACCCCATCCCTGACCCTTGATTGCGCCCTCCCCGCCACCACACCCCCCCCCCCCCCCCCCCCCCCCCCCGAATAATTTGGCATTTCTGACCTGCCCAACTCTCTCTTAAATTCATGGGATGAATTCTCTGTCGACCGACGCCGGAATCGGGAAACGTGATTGGGCGGAGAATTGGTTCTGATGCCGAAATCAATGTGGACCGAGCCCACCAGGATGCCCGGGCAGTGAGGATTGACACCACTGATGACCCAGGTCCAGGGGGGATCAAAGGGATGCATGTCGCCCTGCGAGCACCTGCAGATTGTCATAATATCCACACAGGTATATGATGGAGTGCAGGTAGGCAGTGATTGACACACAGGATGACCAATGAACACACAGAACACAGCAGCCAATCACCAGACAGGACACGGCCACTATAAAGCCAGAGGGCACCAGTTTTCCCGCTCTCTCGGGATGCAGCCTCTGAGACAGTCAGAGCCCGTGAGCAACAACTAGAACATCCACCATGTGGTAGTGAGATAGTCTGGTCAGGTTAGCCTCAGGTCTCCAGTCAACTCAGCATAGTGTCAACCCACAGTTAAAGTATGTTTAATAATTAAGAGTTCAATAAAATTGAGTTGTATTTCTTCAAGTGTTGGAAGCCTGTCTCTCTCACTGCTGCAGTAAACGCAGTCCTCGCAGACTCAGCTTACCTAACACATCATGGTACCAGTGAGTCATGCTCGAGTTTGACGGACCTACCTTGAGATAATCTGCCTTTGACCAGCGATCAGCCATCCGGTAACACGGACAGCGTCCGCCCTCCCCCGCAGCTCCGCATCGCCGGCAACCTCGGTGCCAGCTGGGAGATTTTTAAGCAGACGTTCCAGCTGTATCTTGAAGCCACCGACCTCGAGCCCGCATCGGATGCCAGGAAGATCGCTCTCTTCCTCTCTACAGCCGGGGACCACGCTATCCACATCTTTAACTCCCTCACCTTTGCTGAAGGTGAGGACAAGACAAAGTTTAAATCAGTCCTGCTGAAGTTCGACAGCCACTGTGACATCGAAGTCAACGAGAGCTTTAAACGCGACGTGTTCCAGCAGAGGCTTCAGGGTAAGGATGAACCTTTTCAATCCTTCTTAACCCATCTGGAGGGGCTGGTTTAGCTCACTTGGCTAAATCGCTGGCTTTTAAAGCAGACCAAACAGGCCAGCAGCACAGTTCGATTCCCGTACCAGCCTCCCCGGACAGGCGCCGGAATGTGGCGACTAGGGGCTTTTCACAGTAACTTCATTGAAGCCTACTCATGACAATAAGCCATTTTCATTTCATTTCATTTCCGGGCTCCTGCGCATTCGCCACGACCGAGGGGACGATGAGGCCGATGACTGAACTGCGCAGGTGCGCACATCATTCGACCGCACCGTGCATGCGCGGTGGCAAACGGAGCGTCCTGACGTCGGCGCCATGACGTGCAACAACTGTGGCTCCGCCCATTTAAAGCGGCAATGTCCCGTGAAATCTCGACGCTGTCTCCAGTGTGGCAAGCTTGGCCACTACGCAGCCCTGTGCAGATCTGCTCAACTGCCCAACTCACAGCGATTCCAGCCGCAGCGCAGGAACGTCCGGTCAATGCAGCAACCCGTTTCAGACTCCGACTCCGACATGGTTCCACATCCCGACACCGAGGATCTCACATCCCCATTCCGGGTGGGCATCATCACCAAGCATACGATGCTTTCTGCAAAAAAGGCTAAACCACTCCCAGTGATGAGCATTGATCTGGACTACGAGTGGTGTGCCACCCTTACGGTCAACCAGGCTCGCGTACGCTTCAGGCTGGACACCGGCACTTCAGCCAACCTCATTTCACAGTCTGACCTGGATACCATCCACGTCAAGCCGAACATCCTTCCACCGGCCTGCCAGCTTCTCAACTACAATGGCAATGCCACTGCTGCCAGTCGAAAGCTGTGCACATTTAACACCCCGTTTGGTCGTTACTTTTACAACCGGCATCATCTCCACCTCGGAGGTGTTCCACCGAATAATGGAGCAAATGATGGAGGGCATCGAGGGGGTGCGAGTGTACGTCGGTAATATCATTATCTGGTCCACAACTCCTCAGGAGCACATCGATCGCCTCAAACGAGTGTTCCATAGGATCCACGAGCATGGCCTCCGACTCAATAGAGCCAAATGCTCGTTCAGTCAACCAAAATTCGTCGCCCGCCACAGAGACTGAATTTATAGACTGAATGTTTCATTGCCTTGTGCTTCATTTACACATCTGTCCATATTGTTTCTTCCTCATTTGTTATCTGCCCTCTATCTGCACTGGACACCTTCCCATGTAAATACGTTCACATACTTTGTATATAGTCAGGCTCCTATACACACACACACTTACAATTTATTGACCTACACACATTTTTTTAATAGTTAAAAAAAAAGGGGGTGATGTCATAATTTCCACACAGGTATATGATGGTGCACAGACAGGCATTGATTGACACACAGGATGACCAATGAACATACAGAACACAGCAGCCAATCACCAGACAGGACACGGCCACTATAAAGACAGAGGGCACTAGTTTTCCCGCTCTCTCGGGATGCAGCCTCTGAGACAGTCAGAGCCCGTGAGCAATAACTAGAACATCCACCATGTGGTAGTTAGATAGTCTGGTCAGGTTAGCCTCAGGTCTCCAGTCAACTCAGCATCGTGTCAACCCACAGTTAAAGTATGTATGATAGTTAAGAGTTCAATAAAATCGAGTTGCATTTATTCAAGTGTTGGAAGCCTGTCTCTCTCACTGCTGCAGTAAACGCAGTCCTCGCAGACCCAGCTTACCCAACACATCACAGATGACAGGTCGCTGCACACGAACCAAAATGGGTTATACTCAACAAAGAACAAAGAGCAATACAGCACAAGAACAGGCCCTTCGGCCCTCCAAGCCTGTATCGGTCATGATACCAACCTTGGCCAAAACCCTCAGCACTTCCTAGAGCCGTATCCCTCTATACCCATCCTCAAGATGCCTTTTGAACACCGTTAATGTATCTGCTTCCACAGCCTCCCCTGGTAACGCATTCCAGGCACTCACCACTCTCTGCGTAGAAAACCTGCCTCGCACATCTCCTCTAAACTTTGCCCTACCGACCTTCAACCTATGCCCCCTGGTGACTGACCCCCCCACCCTGGTAAAGGGTGCCTGCCCATCCACTCTATCCATGCCCCTCATAATTTTGTAGCCCTCTATCAGGTCACCCCTCAACCTCCGTATTTCTAATGAAAACAGTCCGAGTCTATTCAGCCTCTTCACATAGCTAACACCCTCCAGACCAGGCAACATCCTGGTGAACCCCCTCTGCACCCTCTCCAAAGCCTCCACATCCTTCTGGTAATGTGGCGACCTGAATTGTGCGCAATATTCCAAGTGCGGCCTTACCAAGGTTCTATACAACTGCAGCATGACTTGCCAGTTTTTATACTCGATGCCCCGTCCGATGAAGGCATGCATCCCGTATAGGGCAGCACGGCGGTGCAGAGGTTAGCACTGCAGTCTCACGGTGCTGAGATCCCAAGTTCGATCCTGGGTCACTGTCCGTGCGGAGTTTGCACATTCTCCCCGTGTCTGCGTGGGTTTTGCCCCCACAACCCAAAGATGTGCAGGTTAGGTGGATTGACCACGCTAAATTACCCCGTAATTGGGAAAAATTAATTGGGTACACTAAATTTATAATTAAAAAAAGCATCCCGTATGCTTTCTTGATTATCTTGTCGACTTGTGTTGACAGTTTCAAAGATCTGTGGACCTGCGCGCCCAGATCTCTCTGACTTTCTATATTCCTGAGAGCTTTGCCATATTTCCCCTCTATGTACGACCTATCTAAATGCATTACCTCACATTTGTCTGAATTAAACTCCATTTGCCATCTCTCTGCCCAAGTCTCCAACCTATCTGTGTCCTGCTGTATCCTCTGACAATCCTCAACACAATCTGCCCCTCCACCAACCTTGGTGTCATCCGCGAACTTACTAATCAGACCTTCAAATCGCTTATGTACACTACAAACAGAGGCTCCAGCACAGATCCCTGTGGAACATCATTAGTCACGACCTCCCATTCAGAAAAACACCCTTCTACTGCTACCGTCTGCCTTCTGTGACCTAGCCAGTTCTGTATCCATCTTACTACCTCACCCCTGATAATTTACATACAAACGACGAGAGGCTCGATCAACATCCAGTTGTTCTGTGTCCATCAGATGCACATCATACACGTCTGTGCGCGATACTCGGGCAGTGTGAACATCATCCTGGGACACACGACGATTCCAGACGTGTCCGAGAGGCCCCCCCCCCCCCCCCCCCTGGGCTGGGGGGTTGGCTTCTGGGCGACAGGGGTTGTCCACTGCGGTCGTTGCTGCTGACGCCTATTCCGGAGGCCACAGACCGGCGCAGAGACCCGCTACAACGATGCCCATGCAGCGACCAGGAGCGTGATCGGGCGCTGCTTCGGCCTCCTGCAGATGCGGTTCAGGTGCCTGGACCGCTCTGGAGGGGCCCTCCAGTGTAGCACTGGGAGGGTCGCCCGCATCATTGCGGTCTGCTGCGTCCTCCACAACATCACGCAGCAGAGGGACGGAGTGTTGGAGGACGAGGAGGAATGACAGGCCTCGTCCGACTAGGAGGATGTGGGGGAGGGAGAGAGTGGGTCCAGGCAGGCCCGGGAGGCCCGGGAGGCCCAGGCAGGCCCGCGAGGCCCAGGCAGGCCCGGGAGGCCCGGGAGGCCCAGGCAGGCCCGGGAGGCCCAGGCAGGCCCAGGCAGGCCCAGGAGGCCCAGGAGGCCCGGGAGGCCCAGGCAGGCCGAGGCCCAGGCAGGCCCGCGAGGCCCAGGCAGGTCCGGGAGACCCGGGAGGCCCAGGCAGGCCCGGGAGGCCCGGGAGGTCCAGGCAGGCCCGGGAGGCCCGGGAGGCCCAGGCAGGCCCGGGAGGCCCGGGAGGCCCAGGCAGGCCCGGGAGGCCCCGGCAGGCCCAGGCAGGCCCAGGCAGGCCCGCGAGGCCCGGGAGGCCCAGGAGGCCCAGGCAGGCCCGGGAGGCCCGGGAGGCCCAGGCAGGCCCGGGAGGCCCGGGAGGCCCGGGAGGCCCAGGCAGGCCCAGGCAGGCCCGGGAGGCCCGGGAGGCCCGGGAGGCCCAGGCAGGCCCGGGAGGCCCGGGAGGCCCGGGAGGCCCAGGCAGGCCCGCGAGGCCCAGGCAGGCCCGGGAGGCCCAGGCAGGGCCGGGAGGCCCAGGAGGCCCAGGCAGGCCCGGGAGGCCCGGGAGGCCCAGGCAGGCCCGGGAGGCCCGCGAGGCCCAGGCAGGCCCGGGAGGCCCGCGAGGCCCAGGCAGGCCCGGGAGGCCCGGGCAGGCCCAGGCAGGCCCAGGCAGGCCCGCGAGGCCCGGGAGGCCCAGGAGGCCCAGGCAGGCCCTGGAGGCCCGGGAGGCCCAGGCAGGCCCGTGAGGCATGGGAGGCCCGGGAGGCCCGGGAGGCCCAGGCAGGCCCAGGCAGGCCCGGGAGGCCCGGGAGGCCCAGGCAGGCCCGGGAGGCCCGGGTGGCCCAGGCAGGCCCGGGAGGCCAGGTGATGTGTGTGCCAGGGCCAACGCACACGGGACATCCTAATTGATTCCCGGTTAATCGATTAGGGGGGGACTGGCCAGGGGCATGGACACCGCATCTCAACACCCCCCCCCCCCCACCCTCACCCCCTCACCCCCTGCCCCGCGCCACCCGCCTGCCTGCAAATCCCTTCATGATTCCTTCCTACCGCACTATGGAGGTACAGGCCCTGGGTTGGCATTAACAGCGGGTATGGTCCACAGGATGGAGGATGGTGACAACCCACTCTGCCATCAGGGTAGTGTGAGGGTGGTTTGGGGGTGAGGGTGGTTTGGGGGTGAGGGTAGTTTGGGGGGTGAGGGTGGTTTGGGGGTGAGGGTGGTTTGGGGGTGAGGGTGGTTTGGGGCTGAGGGTGGTGTGTGGGTGAGGGTGGTTTGGGGGTGAGGGTGGTTTGGGGGTGAGGGGTGTTTGGGGGTAAGGGTGGTTTGGGGGTGAGGGTGGTTTGGGGGTGAGGGTGGTTTTGGGGGTGAGGGTGGTTTGGGGGTGGGGGTGGTTTGGGGGTGAGGGTGGTTTGGGGTGAGGGTGGTTTGGGGTTGGTTTGGGGGTGAGGGTGGTTTGGGGTGGGGGTGGTTTGGGGGTGAGGGTGGTGTGGGGGCTGAGGGTGGTGTTGGGGGGTGAGGGGTGTTGGGGGGTGAGGGTGGTTTGGGGGTGAGGATGGTTTGGGGGTGAGGGTGGTGTTGGGGGTGAGGGTGGTTTGGGGCTGAGGGTGGTTTGGGGGTGAGGGTGGTTTGGGGGGTGAGGGTGGTGTGGGGGTGAGGGTGGTTTGGGGGTGAGGGTGGTTTGGGGGTGAGGGTGGTTTGGGGATGGTTTGGGGGTGAGGGTGGTTTGGGGGTGGTTTGGGGGTGAGGGTGGCTTGGGGCTGAGGGTGGTTTGGGGGTGAGGGGTGTTGGGGGTGAGGGTGGTTTGGGGGGTGAGGGTGGTTTGGGGGTGGTTTCGGGGGTGAGGGGTGTTTGGGGGTGAGGGGTGTTGGGGGGTGAGGGTGGTGTGGGGGTGAGGGTGGTGTGGGGGTGAGGGTGGTGTGGGGGGTGAGGGTAGTTTGGGGGGTGAGGGTGGTTTGGGGGGTGAGGGTGGTTTGGGGGTGGTTTGGGGGTGAGGGTGGTTTGTGGTGAGGGTAGTTTGGGGGGTGAGGGTGGTTTGGGGGTGAGGGTGGTGTGGGGGTGAGGGTGGTGTGGGTGTGAGGGTAGTTTGGGGGTGAGGGTGGTTTGGGGGGGTGAGTGTGGTGTGGGGGTGAGGGTGGTTTGGGGGTGAGGGTGGTTTGGGATGAGGGTGGTTTGGGGGTGAGTGTGGTGTTGGGGGGTGAGGGTGGTTTGGGGGGTGAGGGTGATTTGGGGGTGAGGGTGGTTTGGGGGGTGAGGGTGGTTTGGGGGTGAGGGTGGTTTGGGGGGTGAGGGTGGTTTGGGGGTGAGGGTGGTTTGGGGTGAGGATGATTTGGGGGTGAGAATGGTTTGGGGGTGAGGGGTGTTGGGGGTGAGGGTGGTTTGGGGGTGAGGGTGTTTGGGGGGTGAGGGTGGTTTGGGGTTGAGGGTGATTTGGGGGTGAGGATGGTTTGGGGGTGAGGGTGGTGTTGGGGGTGAGGGTGGTTTGGGGGTGAGGGTGGTTTGGGGGTGAGGGTGGTGTGGGGGTGGTGTGGGGGGTGAGGATGGTTTGGGGGTGAGGGTGGGGTGAGGGGGGTGAGGGTGGTTTGGGGGTTGAGGCTGGTTTGGGTGTGTGGGTGGTGTGGGGGTGAGGGTGGTGTGGGGGTGAGGGTGGTGTGGGGGTGAGGGTGGTGTGAGGGGGGTGGGGGTGGTGTTGGGGGTGAGGGTGGTTTGGGGGTGGGGGTGGTTTGGGGGTGAGGGTGGTTTGGGGGTGAGGGTGGTGTGGGGTTGAGGGTGGTGTGGGGGCTGAGGGTGGTGTGGGGTTGAGGCTGGTTTGGGTGTGTGGGTGGTGTGGGGGTGAGGGTGGTGTGGGGGTGAGGGTGGTGTGGGGGTGAGGGTGGTGTGGGGGTTGAGGCTGGTTTGGGTGAGGGGTGTTTGGGGGTGAGGGTGGTTTGGGGGTGAGGGGTGTTTGGGGGTGAGGGTGGTGTGAGGGGGTGAGGGTGGTTTGGGGTGAGGGTGGTGTGGGGGTGAGGGTGGTTTGGGGGGGTGAGGATGATTTTGGGGTGAGGATGGTTTGGGGGTGAGGAGTGTTTGGGGGTGAGGGGTGTTTGGGGGTGAGGGGTGTTTGGGGGTGAGGATGATTTGGGGGTGAGGGGTGTTGGGGGGTGAGAGTGGTTTGGGGGTGAGGGTGGTTTGGGGGTGAGGGTGGTTTGGGGGTGAGGGTGGTTTGGGGGTGAGGGTGGTTTGGGGGTGAGGGTGGTGTTGGGGGGTGAGGGTGGTTTGGGGGTTGAGGGTGGTTTGGGGGTGAGGGTGGTTTGGGGGTTGAGGGTGGTTTGGGGGTGAGGGTGGTGTTTGGGGGTGAGGGTGGTGTTGGGGGTGAGGGTGGTTTGGGGATGAGGGTGGTTTGGAGGTGAGGGTGGTGTTTGGGGGTGAGGGTGGTGTTGGGGGTGAGGGTGGTTTGGGGGTGAGGGTGGTTTGGGGGTGAGGGTGGTTTGGGGGGTGAGGGTGGTTTGGGGGTGAGGGTGGTTTGGGGGTGAGGGTGGTGTGGGGGTGAGGGTGGTTGGGGGTGAGGGTGGTTTGGGGGTGAGGGTGGTTTGGGGGTGAGGGTGGTGTGGGGGGTGAGGGTGGTTGGGGGTGAGGGTGGTTTGGGGGGTGAGGGTGGTTTGGGGTGGTTTCGGGGGTGAGGGGTGTTTGAGGGTGAGGGGTGTTGGGGGGTGAGGGTGGTTTGGGGGTGAGGGTGGTGTGGGTGTGAGGGTGGTTTGGGGGTGAGGGTGGTGTGGGGGGTGAGGGTAGTTTGGGGGTGAGGGTGGTTTGGGGGTGAGGGGTGGTGTGGGGGTGAGGGTGGTTTGGGGGTGAGGGGTGGTGTGGGGGTGAGGGTGGATTGGGGGTGAGGATGATTTGGGGGTGAGGATAGTTTGGGGGTGAGGGTGGTTTGGGGGGGTGAGGGTGGTTTGGGGGTGAGGGTGGTTTGGGGGTGAGGGTGGTGTTTGGGGGTGAGGGTGGTTTGGGGGTGAGGGTGGTTTGGGGATGAGGGTGGTGTGGGGGTGAGGGTGGTTTGGGGGGTGAGGGTGGTGTGGGGGGTGGTGTGGGGGTGAGGATGGTTTGGGGGGTGAGGGTGGTTTGGGTGTGTGGGTGGTGTGGGGGTGAGGGTGGTGTGGGGGTGAGGATGGTTTGGGGGTGAGGGTGGTTTGGGGGTGAGGGTGGTGTGGGGGTGAGGATGGTTTGGGGGTGAGGGTAGTTTGGGGGTGAGGGTGGTTTGGGGGTGAGGGTGGTGTGGGGTTGGTGTGGGGGTGGTGTGGGGGTGAGGATGGTTTGGGGGTGAGGGTGGGGTGAGGGGGGTGAGGGTGGTTTGGGGGTGGTGTGGGGGGTTGAGGC